>NC_132940.1:3435000-3480000 GCF_034638445.1 Ciconia boyciana | reverse complement strand
ATTTGTATTATTATATCACATCGGCCAACAGGTCTAAATTCTGGACTTTAAAACTGCAGAAATGCCCTTATAAGATATCAGGGCTCTGTGAGCTTTCAAGGGCAACTCAGAGCTTTCTGAAGGGAAAAAAACCCATGGGCCTACTAAAGTAGTGTTGGAGGTTAGCCTCAGATCACGTTTGCTGAAGACACTTTGCCTGCGGAGCGTCATCCTGCCATTGAAATGATGTGGTGAAGGCTGGCACGGCTGAGGAATCCCACTCAAGTCAACAATGGCTGTGCATGGATGCAAGATCCTGCTCACCTGGATCTGATTGCTGGATTAATTGGGCAGAAGGCAACAAACAGTACTGGTCTTCAGGTGAGCTGCTCTGGACTCCTTGGTGCTTCCAGCTTGTAATGCAGCAAAATCTTCCTGGAGTGCCCAAATCAAACAGCAGAAAATCTGGGGGATAGCAATATGAAATGCGCCACCCCTTTCCCCTCCTTGAGTCGAAAGAAAAATATTTAAGCTACTGAAATAAAAAAATGAGCGGTCATTAAAATTTGTGGAGTATGTATTTATTCCCCATAAAAAGTGTGAGTTAGAATTGGACATTGCAAGGCTGCTCCATAAAGAAAATTGCTTCTTCTCTTGGCACTCAGCGGTTTTCTTTGTGGAACTTTTCCATCAAAGCTTCAAAGCACAGTATTTCAAATACCCCTTCCCTCCCGTCTCCCTCCAAGCAACTGAATGCCAACTGGGATTCATGCCTTGGTAGAAATTTGAAGCACTTCGCTATGGGGTAAAGAGCTTCAGACATCACCCTGGGGGCTTTTAGGAGCAGCAGTAACAGAAACCTCAAGGAGGATCTGATAAATCAGTCTCCCAGGCATCTGGTCCCACTTCTTTCCAGACTACTCTACCCGCTCTTTGAACAGTCCTGCTTTGACCAGGCTCCGTGATTCCAGATGGAGCCCACCTCGCCATTTTTTCTATTCAGAATTTGAACAGAGAAAGCCAGAAGGTTCAGACCCAAACCTACAAAGGCATCATACAGTTCAAATTACAGCATATAATATTTTGGTGCCTTGCCCTGCCACTGAACGCACAGCCTTGCGTCAGCTCCTCTAGTTACCCACATGGTGCAAGGGGAGTGCTCCGTGTCTCGGGAGGTTAGAGCCTCCATCTGCATACAGAAGCAGTCAGTCCTGTAAACGCCTAAGGAAACAGAAATGCCTTCAGGTTTTAGGCATTCCAGGCACCAAGATTAGGTGACAGAGGAATCACAGTTGGATCCAATTGCTTGGATCACAATTTTGGGTGCTACAAAAACACTTGAAGGGTTCTTGCTGGACCCTGGATGCCTTTTATTCCCATAGGACCTCACTAACTTCTGAAAAATCTCCACCTTCTTCTTTTCCCTCAGCCTCATCAGCAGCACATGCCCTGGTACAAGGAATGAAAGAGGGCCCTTCATTAAGCTAAACACTGTTTTTCCCCTCCTGCCTCTCCAGTTCTGGTAGCCCAAGGGATCTATGCTGCTTTGACTTGTGTTTCCCTGTCTGCTGCCTTCATTCTCAGTAGCTACATCTCTGTCCGATGCTGACCACATCAGGGCCATTTATCTCGGTAAGACGACTAATTTCCCTTGTCTGGTAGATCAGAAGTGCCAGTCAGGATCTCACTGACACCTATATAAATCCAGATTAAACCGATTTTTAGAAGTAGAAGGAGCATTTGACCTGAAATCTTTAGGGGTTTCAGGTTTGTTGCCTAAATCACTGTGTGGCTAATTTACATTGCAATATCTAGGCTCTCATTTTGTGGGTCCGCGTGTGGTTTGAGCAAACATTGCTCTTACTAGCACTTGCTAGTACAAAAGGGATACTTCTCTGGATGACCCATTCACTGTGAAAGCTAGAAATTGGAAAGAAGAAAACCACAAGAATTGCTTTGTTGGGTTTTTTTTGTTTTTTTTCTTTTCATTTTTATAAGCAGCACAGTGAACTCCAGCAACAGAGACAGGGCTGATGACAATGGCTGCCTGCCTTTGTCACATCCTTTTGAACCCTAATACAAGAAAATGCCAGTAACTCCTACAAAACCTGCAAAAAAACCCACTGAAGATGCTTTGGCCAGAGCTCAGCAGCTGCATGGTGTTTACCAAGTCTCAAAAAATTCTTAGCAATTATTTTATTTGTTAAAATGCTCGATGTCCATTTTATAAATCAGTCTTTAGAGTTCTCTGATAAGCTAAGGAAATAAATATCAATCACCTTTTGGAAAGAGAGTAAGTGAAGAATTAACCGACTTAGAAAAAGCAGCAATAGTGGAGGTCAGGTCTGCACTCATGGGCTTCAACCTCACATTCAGCCTCTCTGAAATTCAGATCTGACATGTCTCAACATAAAATAGCACTAAACCTGGTAATCTCAAATTTTGGTGATTACAGTTATGTCTTTAAATGGCATCATTGTTATATTTGTACGCTCTATTTTCTCCTGGAGTAGGCAGAAACAATGAAAAAATTACCACTCTCTGCTACAAAAAAAAAACCCCAATTCTAAATATTCTAAAACAAAGCTTAGGAGTGTGGGAAACAAAATTTAGCACTCCGTTGTTATGGTCATCTGTGATACTTCTGTCTAGCTATCCGTTGTTAGTAAATAGATAGATACACAGATGTTAATCAGGACAGTCATGAATGTTGATGCTAGGCCAGTGGTGATACTGCAAAAACCAAGAAGCCTTTTACATTTCTTTTGCAGTGTCAGTACATATGGTCTTATCACTCATATCAATATTTTAGCCCAACCAGGACTGCTGGCCCCTCAGCTCTGTTTGAATCCACGCTTTCTCACAATGTTGGAGTTCTGATTTTTTATTTAATGTGGTTCTGACCAAACTACTTTGCAATGAGGAGGCAGCCAAAACCCTAAAATAGATAAGCATTCATTCTGATGGACCTTATTTGTAGCATCAGTTGTAGTGCATCCTACAGTATCTTGAGTCCATAGTTTCCATCTTTCTGCTTTCACTTCCCACTCAAGACTTATGCTCCAGGTCTTTATTTAATCCTTCTTTCCAGTTTTGTCCCATTAACCATTACGCCCTGCCAGCATGCAGCTAACTGGCCAGGTAATCACATCAAGGTTCTAGTTAAATTTTGATGTCAGTACAGCAAGGGGCATGAATTTAGAGAAGACTGTGCTCATGTAAGAGCCTGTTAAGGCAGGTGGCAGAGGTGGGGAGCAAAGTGGTGGAAGTCCAGGTTCATGAATGCACTGGAAGTATGAAGACCTCTTCCCGCAAGGCAGAAGAAGGAATCTCGGTCTGACGTATTCCTTTCCACTTGCACTTGCTGGGAGATGTTTGAGTAAGTTGCACAAAGCCAGCAAGAACAAAGAGGATCTAAGTTTTGAGCTGAAGGCAGTGAGATACAGGACAGACCACCAGCTTTGAACAGGCTTCAGATTAAGTTGCGATCAAGACATATTGAGAAGGTATTTTCAGGTTTCTGTCTCAAGATTGGGCCAATGGACAGGCTAGAAGTCAAAAGTCACCAGAGCTGAGTAAGTGGCCATGCCTTCTTGCTCCTCACCGTGCATGTAACTACAGAGAGGAGGGATTTCCAGGTGATGACTGACAGCATCTTCTCTGCTGTGGAGGAGAGCTAGCATATAAAGAAGAAGTTTTTCCTTCAGCTAAGGGCTGTTAGTTTGGGTCCCTTTGCTTAGCTTCTCTCTTCCTCATCACTTGACATCCTCTACATGGACTCAACAGACAGCCTAAATGGAGGAACAGTATAAAAAGGCAACAAGTTACTTGTTCATATTAAGTTCTTAAAAAGGAAAGGAACAGATCAGGACTGGCATTATAGCTGCTGTGGATTAATATTTAAGCATATATCCCTCCTTACAGCCTGTCATACTGTCATCTGCAGCTCTGTCCTCCATCAAAACCCTCTTTAAAGCTTGCTGCTACAGTTGACACCTCCACTCAATCAGGGCCGCAGCTAGGCTGGATGAGCTGTCTTGCAGGATACCACCCCCAGGCTGAAGGGCCGGCCATGACTGCAGAGACGTCCTCCCTCTGTTTCTCGGGCTGCTGCGAAGTTGGTGCAGCTAAAGCAGCGCAGCTCATGTGCTGGGTGGAACAAACATGGCACGTGCGCAATCCTGGCAAGCCTTCACATAAATCCAGCAAGAGGGTGACCACCTAAGAAGATGTTTGTAGTGTTCCGTAGGTGCTTCCCCAGGTTCATCCATATTTTGTCATGTCTTTTGCTCCGCCAGCTAGATCCAAAGCACCATTTGCACTGAGTGACCCACCTCACCGTGAGTCCTAGTTTTGCTTGTAGTTCAGGCTATGCAATTCAAAACACAGATGTGTCACAACTGGAAAAGCCTGCCCTAGTTCTCTTGTGATTCCTGGCCGAAGTCAGACAAAAAGAGAAATGACACTTGTCTGGAGGTGAATCCCTCCTGTTCTACTCCTAGAGTTGGATTCAGTCATACGAATTCGACTGTCTGATCTACAGGAGAGACGAAGCCTATGAAAAACCTTGGTTAGATTCTGGAAGCCCCTTACTATGGGCTCTTCAGGATTTTCCATAGCATGGAAAAAAACCAACTATGTCATTTTCCTGATATCAGTTCCTGATACAAAGGGTCGGAACACATGTGTGTGTGTGTGTGAAATCCAACAGTCTAAGTATGATGTAATTTAGGTATTTTGGCACAGCAAAATGGAACAGAATTACTTTTCCTATTATCTTCCAAAAGTTATTGAAAATGATATGAAATATATTCTCTAGGAAAAAAAAAATCAAGTTTTTTTTTTAAATGCAATTTCTTTGGCAGTTTATTCATTCGTTATTCATTCACTCTCTTTCACGTTGCGAAGGCTTTCTATTATGAAACATTCTGTGAAAAAAATGAACAAAAAAAAAAGTATACTACTTCTTTAAAATATATTGCAAGAATCCTCATTTCCAGATTTTTATTGCAGCACTAGCTGGTATTCTTGCATGCAGTTTTGTAATTTATTCTGAACATTCCACTTAAACCTTTTTTCAATAGCATGATTTTATTAGAGTCAGCTCACTGGACTTTCCCAAAAAGGTATTTAAGATCAAATAAAACCAGTGCTTGGAAAAATATCATTACAATATGAAAGCAGTTACAAAAACATTAGTACTGCAAAGTTTTATTTCAAATGGCTGAGCCTGCTGTACCCCAGGTTATTGCACTTCTACTTCCTCAGACACACTCACTGGAAAAATGGGAAAAACTGTCATCTTAGCAGTTTTTACCTGTTTCTCAAAAAAAGCACCCAATTTATAGGGAGGCAGCAATTTTTTTCACCACCACCATTAATAAGAACAGAAAACCATCCTTTGTTCCTGCATTCCTTGCCTATGCAGAGGATTGTTCCCCTCATGACTTGGCAAGTGGCCGGCTCCAGGGACCTCAGCAATTCCCCGGAGTGAATGGATTTGGGCAAAACAGTGGACCCAGTAACGTGGAAGCGTAGCTTGGCAAGTAGGGCAAATCTGCTGCTGACACAAACAAAAATGGTTCATTTAAGAAATATGTGCAGGCTGACCTTACCTGTACTTAATACAGAATACCCTCTGGGCTTTACCCTGATGACGCTGCATAGCAAGGATACTGCCGGTGGTAAGGGGGTGCTGTGCCCCACACCCAGCAGGCAGTGCTGTAGCACCGGGTCCTGTGTTAGCCAGTAACCACCAGCACCGCTCCCTGCTGGGATTACAGCAAACGGCCAGTCCCGCAGTACCGCAGTCCTCGGCTGTTTTCTCTCCAGCACCAGTAGGATGAAGCCATGATTGAGCCAGCCAAGAGCCTGCCCATCCCTCGTTTCCCGAAGAAGCAAGTCCAAATCTCCACGGCAGAGTCAGCCTCCGCCTAGGCAGACCCACGCGCTGGAAAATGCCGCCAGGCTTGCCTCTCCCGTTCAACTTCACAGCCAGGCAGTTAGGGCAAATATTTTCCTTCTTCAGTTGTTACTTTCATCAGAAAGGGGATCATTGGCAGCTGGCACCAGTGGGCCTGGAGTTCAAGCTGATGTTGTTTGGTATTTTTGAATTTCATAGGACGTGTTTTAAAAGAGGTCTTTTTGCGGGTGTTCCTGCTCATAACCTCCCTTTAAAAATTTATGGTGGTCAATAGAAAAAAAATCCTTAAACTCAACTAAACTAAAATCTAATCTAGAGTATAAAATAAAATGAAGAAGTAAAATAAAGGAAATCTTAATTGCTGTATCATCAGATTCTCTGGCACAGTATTTTATTTGCCGTTCTTTGTATTTGAGTGCTTATATTTATTTTATGGGACAAATCTGAGGAGAAAGGAGTCATTTGAATAGCATCCCTTGGAAGCAAGTTGTGTTCCCCTTTTTCCCCACCCTTTTCTAGGCTATTTTTTTCCAAGCAGTATGTGTAGCAAAGCAGCATCAGCACACTTAAGTTTGAAGATTAGGTGTTATGTGTGGACTCTTAAATCCTCTTTTAAAATTGCAAGTTACTGTTCATATTACTTTTCTAAGTAGAAATATGCTTAAAAAGTAAAGTCTTTATTGCTTCTTAAAAGGCGTAGTGCTCTGTGATAAATTCTCATATTTTGACTGTTAATATGTTTGAATGAAAATTATTTATACATTTTGGTGAGGTTGAATGGTTTTCATTTGATTGCTGCCTCTGGAAATGAAAGCAGAGTAGCAGGAAATTTACATGTCATGCTGTGATGTATATCCAGATTATGAGATGATTGTGCAGCAGATGAACACCAAGTAAAATCATTTGCATCAAACTGTGACAACTGCAATTCCTGACAAGGCCTCTTAGTTTTTTGGGCTATTATCATTGTACAAGAATATAATCTATTGACAGCAGGGCTGTTTAATACATTTAAAGGCAGACAGTGGAAGAAATCTTAACTGTTTTCATTCACCACTGCACAAGGGTGCAGATCAAAAGTGAATTATATTTAAAAATATGCATGTATGATGATAAGATGCATGACATTCATCAACCTGTTTAGTCATGGTTAAGCTGCGATGGTGAAGATCCAATATTACTGCCATATGTGGTCTGAAATAGAGACGTGAGACTGAAAATTATATTATTGCCCAGTAGAAGTGAATAAACAGGGGAAGACATTCTTTCTTAATCTTTCTTAACCTTTCTTCTTGGATTAAATTCTGCCCTTTTGTACTTTTGTAGAAGATTTGTGTCTTAACTTCAGCTATGCAAATTTAAGCTTTTTAAATCTGCTGGGGTTTTACTCCCTTTTCTGTGGCAAAAAGCATCCCCATTTTTTTCCGTAATAATAATAAAAAGAGTTGCCTTTGTAGGACTTCCGATATCAACTGGCTCTGGATCAGGATACAAATAAACACTAATGCATTATGTTTCCTATGTCAGGTATGATCTTTAAAATTATTGGGCTAAATTAATTAAAGTATTAAAAGAGAGAATTAAGGGACAACCTATCTAATTCTAAAATGCCATATTTTGGTGCTCTTTACGAAATGCTGCAATCCCCTCCAAGGTCCAGGGCAAGCAATTCCTGATCTACTTGTGTTTTGGAGCATTTTAATGTGAAAAATACTGTTCAACCTGTTCATCACAGCAGTCAAAAGGTAGCTATTATTGTGGACACAGCACTGAAAGAACAGCTCCCTGACAACGCTGGGCTCCAGCCTGTGCGTGCACTGCAAGCTAGTGAAACACTGATACTGGTGCGCAGTCTCCACGCAGAGAAGACCTGCCACGAGGTACCTTTAGGGCTGTGTTGGTGACTGTAGCACCACAACTGACTGACGGGACATAGATGGGGATCCTGGCAGGAGGTAGGTTTTAAAAGGTTTTATGAATTGTTCTTAATCCTCCCAGGGAGAATAGGAGAGTAGGGCCAGGAATGAGAAGTCTGTGGGAGGGACATCCCTGCTAAGCTGCACAGGTGGAAGGTAGCTGTGCTGGAAGCAACTAGTGTCCCCAACAAAAAAAGCAGAACCGATGTGGGGAGGTGCAGCTCAACCACAACCCAACCAGTCCTGTGTGAGTGGGAGCAGATTTCAGGCATGTGTACAAGCTGGGTGCTTTCAGATGAGCGCACTCAGAATCGCAAGTGTGGTGCAGAAAGACTTAAGCAACATCAGCACAGGACCGCAGGCTGCATGGTAGCCCTTATTCTGGACCTGACCTGTTTTCCCAAGCAAAAGAGCTTGAACCTGAGCAAAAGCAGCTTAACTGCTCATTGATTCAGCCTGGTTTGTCTCGGCGCTACGCTGTGCCACACCATCTACCTAGCTCAAAGCAGGGCTCACTCCAGGATTTCCAGAAGCCCATGTTGCCTCTGTGGAGCTCCCACAGACAGCACTTACCAGTGGAGGAGACAATGGTCAACCCCCTGGAAAGGCTGTGTACACTGGGGACCGTGTAGGGCACAAACAGCCTGGGGAGCACAGAGAACCACAGGCAGACACAGGGTGTTCATTTTACCATAAAGGGAAGGATTTCAGTATATTTGTATTGTTATTAGCTCCAGCATTAAGAATAGAGACGGAACAATTAAAAAGTGCTAGCCTTTAAAAATTGCTTTCTTGAATTTGCTTGCAGTCAGCAAGGCTAGCGTTTTTTCCCCTAAGGTAAAACAAGGCTCTCATGTAGGCATGTCTACAGATGCTGGAGGTATTTTGGAAAAGCAAGAAAATCACTATTTCTGAGATCCTCAATAAAATTGCAAAAGTTGGCACCATAATACTATGCACACAGTAATGTCAGGAGATTCCCAGGTGCAATGGCTGGATATACCAAAGTTTTCATTAGCGCACTATTATGTTAGAAAACTAAGCAAAGACGAAGAGCTAAGAATTCCTGGATTCTTTTTTTCCTCCACTTTTGACTTGTGTGATGCAATACCAGTCATCTAAGCTAACTTTTTGACAGTCCCTTAATGATAAAAGGGGAAATATGCAGTATTTCTTACCTCCCACAGCTGTCAGCAGGGTTGATTAATATTGACAAAGGCATTTCTGGTGTGATATGTAAGGAGTAGTTGCTCTCTAGCCACCTCAGTCCAGATTCCCATTGGTAGTCCATTCCCACCTTTGCTTGCACTTTCTGTGAAGTGAAGTGGGCTCTGGAGATCCCAGTGGGATGCTGTAAGCTGTAAAAATGGTTAGAAATAAAGAGAAGGTTTTAGTGATTTTGCAGGGAGGCCAACAATGATGCAAATGTAGCTTTCTCTTTAGACTGGGACAGAAAAGCAGGATATGCTCCTAATGATCTGCCCTGCCACTATGCAAATTCCATTACAATTAATGCTTGTTTTGCTTCACCAAATGCTCCAAATATATGCAGGGTTTCATCTTCTGCTGTGCAGTGTTTAAGATAATGATTAAAAGGGGTCATTTTCCTTTGGATAGAAGGGTGTATCATTCCTGCTTCAATAAAAGGGGGAAAATATCTGTCTAACTGGGACAAGAAAATTTTACCTGTTTTCATTTTGGTGATAAACATGCATAAATGAGTAAGGACAATTGGATTTCGTATCATCCAAAAAATAGACAGTCCTTTCCATGCATTATCAGACCTTTCCTTCTACCCTCATCCTGAGAATGTTTTATCACCAGCAAATACCATATTTTCTTCCTGCTACCAAGCTGCTTTTTTTCCATTGTAGGTGCTCGCCTTGTTTCGTTAGTGCTCAGGCAATATAAAGTTTCTGTTTCTAATACTGCAATATTACAATCCTACTTCTATAATAAGAAGCGTGAGAATGTCAGCAAATATCTCATTAACACTACAAAGTGTGAAAAGCTGACACTGCTGCGCATGTGTGGAAGCCATTTGAGTGCCCCAAGACTTGTGGGTCCAGTATTCAGCCTGTGGTGCACTTAGGTTTCACACAGGTGAAATTCCTTCATTTTTTTACCATTATTGATTAATCTGAGACCAAGATTCAGCTCTATGTGTCAGGAAGATCATACACAGAGCATGGAAAACCTCTAGACTCAAAGACAAATATTTAAGCAGCACTGCACTTTTCCCTTTCCCCTAATATCCGAGTTATTACCCCACTTCTGCCAGTGGAGAAGAGGACACCCAACCAGTCCCACCTTTCAACGACACCAACACACCCTTCACCGGCATGGCCTGAGCACTGGTGGGAGATAAAACCCACTGCAAGGTTGTAGCACTCTAGAACATTTCCATCTCCTGAACGGAGGTTTCTGCGTGTTGCTTTATTTTGACATTGGAGAGGTTGCCGCATTTGGTAAGGCAGCTAACTACTAACCATTTGGGGGTCTTTCAAATGTCAGCGTACTGCTAATATGAAATCAAACCTGTTTTTATTAGATAGTCCTGATTCACCAGAGAAAACCTACAGATTAAAAAGTTATCAGGTTTATGATGTCGTCCTTTTTGGAGCTGAGGAGCAGCTGTTGCTACATAACAGCTCTGAGCATGATGAACATTTTGGGAGAAGGGGTAATTTTTAAATAAAAAAGAATGTAACTATTCTGGAAGAAAATCTGGCCACTAACTTCATTTGACATGTGTAATAGACTGTGATAGTTTTTTGGGGACTGCACGATGCAAAGTAAAACGAAGCTGGTAATAAGCAACTTGGCATTTATTCTTTATGTAGGAATATTTGTTCCTCAAAGTCAGACTATGTGGAATATTAGCATTTGAATAAATTATTCAACACTTTCTAGAGAACGCAAGGGGAAAAAATCTTTTCAGCATTATAACATGACAATCTACAGGGTAGTAGAAAAAGAAGGCTGTCATTTTTTCTTCAATTACAAAAGGCAAATATTTATTATTTATAAGTATTCGCCTTGTATAGGCTTAAATGTTATTTATGAACCTGTTGCATAGTGATTTTCAATGTAACTCATTATTTTTAGCCTTAGGGTGTTGTAAAGGAGCATGGATATATTTAATGACACTCTGCTAGTCAGCGCAATTACACTGTAATCATTATGTAAAATGTGCTATTAATTAAACCAATTTCTAGTTAGAACATTCTCTTCTGGAGGGCTTAATCTTAATCTCTGGCAATCTTTCTCTCTGTTTTTCACCCATTAATTATATTATTATTTTTTAAGTTACGTATGATAAAATATGTTTTTATTTTTAAGCTTAATATGCTCAATTACTTGTATTTATCATGCCATTTGCCTGAATTATTGAAAAGGCTTTATTTGCCAAACAAAAGAAAAGAAAAAAGAAACATAAGATCAGGCAGTTATCTGGGAGTCAACAGTAGTTTGATGGTTGGCAATTGTTTCTGATATTCTTTTTAGATGTTGCATGGCTGAATTTAATTTTCAGTTCAGAAACATCTCCTCTTCAGTCTTCTCCTGTTATCCTAATTACCACATAGAAATCTATACCGATTTTTAAATGCTTCATTTATACACAGAGGCAAATCTCCATATTTTCCCCCCATTGGACTGGCTCTTTATGTTAGTATTTTTTTAAAAGAAATGCAGTTATACTAAAACATTGCTCAGTCTAACGTAGTTGACATGAACACCAACCAAATAATTATTATTAAGGCATTATGGTATTTTTCAGCTACAAATTAATACTGTTAACAATTCTAGTTAAAATAATTGCATCTAAATGTCTACTACACTTCAGAAAAGGAAAAAAATCACCTAGTTTTTGAAGTAATCCTTGCTCTGCTCTGCAATGACCCCTTGTGGAAAAAAGACTTGAAAAGAGGGGAATCGGCTCTAAAGTCTCTGCATATTCTCTGGAAATTTGATATAGATATGTAAGAGCAAAAATGTTTTGTTCTAGCAAAGCCTGATGGTGAGGGATTATGGACTAATAGGCCTGAAAAGCGTGGGTCCACTTTATCTGAAATCCCAAGCTTTTGGGAGGTCTTCAGTTCAGGGTCTCCTCATCCGGGTCTCTATTGCAGCCTCCCAAGGCAGCTCCTCCTCGGCCCACGCAGCAGATGCGGGTAGACCACCACCGCCTCGCCATGCTGCTGCATGTGAAACCATCTCTCCTGCTTAACCTTTGCAGTTGCTAAAGAACTCGTAAGGGGTAATGTAAATCAGAAATACCTATTTAAAAAAAACCGCCACCCTCTGGATTTACACAGGTGTAAGTGGGGGGAATAGGGCCCTACATGCTGTATGCGCTTCCTCATCTCATCCCATTCTGTGAAGGTTGTCACCTGCACCAGTGAACAAGAAGCAGATGGCCAAGAATCACATAATCATCAATCTAAAACACCCAGTGAATACACCACGTAATCCAGCAAATAGTTGTCACTGCGCTAAGAGGCACCCAGCAGAAGCTCAGGGCCCTTTTCCCAAATGACTAACATCCTCTGTACTCTAGCTTTAATTAAAGAAGGAAAAACCTCTGGGAAAAGCATTCCCCAGTCAGTTAATAAGGTTTTGCAGCTTGGGGCAGAGTCACTTATACATAAACTTCTTTCTCCTTGGAAGTATGAGTAGAGAAGGATATCATAGATTCCCTGAAATCCTCTCGCATTTTCCAAGAAAAATTCAAGTATAAAACAAGATTTCTGCAACCTGCCTGCAGCCTGATCTCATTAGATGGCTGAATCCAGCCCAGCTTTCATCTGGCCTTACTTTGTGCTCCCCCTGAGGACAATGGGAGTCTTCCCACCAACAGCACCAGGACCTGGACTGTGCCCTTCAGGACAGATTTGTAGGTCTGTCCCAACTTCTTTTCTCAGTGGGAGCCAAGTACCTGAACAGGAGTGAAGCAACTTGATTCTGCAGCAACATTCACTTAATGGGATACACTGCTCAGAAGGGAAGGGTGTAGTGGGAGCAGAGACCACTTTCTCTTGCTGTCTTGAAGGTAGGTCCTGACCTATTCCGGTTGGATGTATAAACATCTCAGAAGGGTCATCAGCCAGGGTAAATGTTCTTTTGTTTCTCCTCTATGTTGTTTTATAAATAGCCTATAACTCGGTTTCTCCGTGACCTTGCAGTGGTTACTGGAGTAATTTTATTTAAAGATGAAGTGTCCTTGAATACTGTCCTCTATACATTAAGTGCAAATATCAATTTCTTCAGTATTCAGTGTGTGTGTGTGTGTCTTTTCTGCCCTCAACTATTTATTTCATGAACAAACCCATCGGTTGTGGACAATACAAGGAAACCTTGCTTTGTGTTTTTGAATTACTGATGGTTGGTAGACAGCACATCATCCCAGCTGCCTCCCTTCTGTGTAGGGTACCATAGTATCCTGGTGGAAATTATGACGATGGCCTGTCAGGATTATGTCTGTCAGTTGGAAATATTAAATGGGTTTTCTTCCTTTTTGGCTGTAAAAAATCCAAATGATCCCTCCTGTAGCCAAAAGCACAGCATGTGTAATGGGGGAGACAACTGGTAGGTACTCTGGAGGAAGAGTACATGACCATTTCACACCAGCCTTATACAAAAGGTTCATTCAGCCGCACTTCATCCAGCACGAAGACTGCAGAGTCAAGGGTCCGGTGTTTGCCAGCACATCTCCTTGAGTCTGTGATAGGAGGAGCAAGGTCTCTGTGTGTGTGTTTCTTAAAAAGGGAATCTTTACCCAGATGAAGAATTCATGCTTCTGTTTAGTGCTGTCCTTTCTGCTGTATCCACACGTTCTCTGCCACTGCCATTCTGACTTGAGACTTTTTTGGAAAGGGGTTTTGTGCCGCAAGTCAATTATTAGAGACAAAAAATCCCAAAACCTGACACGGGACTGAGCCATTTTCCTAGAGCAAGAAAACAACTCTTCCTCATTAGAGGAACTGATAACTGCTGCTGTAGTCAGCTCCCACTCAGAAACTTGGACTTAAGATCAACAAACCCTTTCAGTTTCACTTACAAGAACACAAGACTGGCAACTACACCTGCCTGCCATGTTCTTTTGGTTGTACTGGCTTCCAGCTCCTTCTGCCACATGCTGCCTTTGCTAAATATCCTTAATATGCTGTTTTGTTCAGTGAGGTGGCAGCTGCAGGGGAAGGCAGTCAGAGAAAAGCAGGTTTGGAAGGTGGAAAGAGGACTTCAGGTACCATGTCCCTCATTCTGGAATTTTTCTTGCACTCCAAACCAAACCAAAGATGTGGAAAAAAGATGCTGCATCCTCAGACACAGTTCAGCCGCTGGCACAGCTAGAGCAGTCTTGGGGCTGCTCTTGCTTGTGCCACCCCCAACAGCCCCCAGCGCCCGCTTGGCTAGAGCAGGGTCCCAGGGCACACACAAGGCTGCTCAGCCACAGCTCCCCACGAGCAGTTGGCAGCTTTGCTGTTTGTACGGCGCTCCAGCACCAACTGGAAATCCCTCCAAGACCCATTACAGCAGTTTACCGGTTTCTCAGTGTTGCCTGAGGTGAGAAAAGCAACTACAAGGGAGAGGAGGGGTCGGTCCCAATGTACCTTGCTATATCCACAGGACAGCAGCGCACCAAAAGTGTCCAGTAACAAAGGCCATAAACTCCATGATAGAAAAGTAGGAATTATGGCTTTGGGGCACAGTGCATGTCCACTGCCCGTCTCCCTGGCATAAACTTGCCCAGCCTCAGTCTCATCTCGCACATGGTAAATACATCTATAAGTAGGAAAATGTATAAGAATAATGTCTACAGATAGTCCATAGTGTAAGTAGGAAAGGGATCACGAGATGAGGTCTCACCTGGGATCCCACTTTACATTTCATCAAGCTGTTATCCCCCCGTGTTCAGGGTGCAAGAAACAGCTGCTGGAGCATCTGAATTTCTTGACAATTCTCCTTTCCCTATTTTCAACCTCATTTTTAGGCTGCTCTTTCCTGGATGAACCCAGTCTTCTCTTGCAGGCTCCTAGGGAGCCATGAGCTCACTGATCTGGCAGCAGGTAGCTTGCAAAGAATCCCTGGCGAACAGTTCGCTGCAACTCTATTTTTAATATACATTGCTGACCCTAATGATGGTCTATTGAGATGAGGGCAAGGAATGTCTGATCAAGTGGAGATTAATTTTTGACTGTGCTGTCTGGAAATGCATGAAAATGCACTCCTTTTTCTATTTAGACTCACAGGATGCTTTGATTGATTGACTAGTTTACAAATGAAGGTGATAAAATTAGGTTGAAGACCACATACATTTCTTAAAATGAGTCTGGCTGGTCGTGGAGACAATGAGGTTTGGACAGATTGTATTGCTGGTTTAGGCAATCTTCTGAACATGTCAAGATTTATAGACCTGTACTGTAATGTTACAATTGCGGCTCACTGATATAGGTTTCTTTTCAAATTCTTTCCCATTTTATTTGAAAAAGGCCATTAGAGAGTTATA
The DNA here is from genome assembly GCF_034638445.1 of Ciconia boyciana. Lineage (NCBI taxonomy): Eukaryota > Metazoa > Chordata > Aves > Ciconiiformes > Ciconiidae > Ciconia > Ciconia boyciana. The sequence goes on along the minus strand of NC_132940.1, from coordinate 3,464,672 downwards.
GACTATTGAAAAAGCTTTTTCTTTGCTAACCCTTAATAAACTCTTCCAAACAAGGACTACTGCATTTTTGTATTAAATTTAGACCAAAATCTATAAAACATGTTCTCCCAGGTTTGGATAATTTGATTATTATTATCTAAATGGAGTTATGGTCCATATTGGCTTGCAGTAGCATACATAGTAAATAAAAGGTAAGTTAAGGTTTGTACAAGATCTTAGGACACTGAGGATTTTTCACTCTTCATTTGGATTACTGGATTTTGGGAACGGTAAGTATATTTCCCCAGGTTGAGAAATTACAAAAATAAAATCCTCAGAATGTGGTGCTGAAATTAATGTTGCATTGAGCTAGAAACAAATTACTATTAACATTTCTTTATTCTTATTGTTGCACAAATACCCACAGAAGCCTTGGGATTTTCTTAATAAAACAGACAAGGTTTACCAAACAAATGAAAACAGACGACGATGGGTTTCATGCAAAATTAAAAACCATGATGACATTAAAAATCATTACAAGAGAAGAGCAATAGATAAGATATCAAAGCTCTTTATGAATTAATAATAAATTCTATTTTATACATTTTGCCGTCAGACTAATGTTATCCAAGAACTTTGTCAATGATGTCCTAGAGATGGGGCCTGGGTATATTTAAAATGTGAGCTCCCAGATTTTGTTTTCATGCCTTCTCCACCTGAAAAAACACCAAAATGTGATGCTTTCATGTGTTCGGAGTGCTTGAGGACTGGGAAGACAGGATCAAGGTTCAAACAACCAGTCAGCTATAGGCAGCTCTCAGGACATCAATAAATATCATAAATACAGAGCTTGGCACGTCCTGTCTCACTGGGGAGAGGGGTGAGGGTGCCCTGAAACAGAACGCGACCGGCTCCCTTTCCTGGCACAGAGGACATACCTGAGGAGCGGGGTGTAAGGCTCTGGGAGCAGCAGAGGCATTTTAGGGGTGGGAGCCTCAAGGGAAATGCTGGATGCCACCATGACCCATCAGGCAGATGAAAGAGACTGCTCTAATGAAAGCCCTGTGGGAGCATTTCCACCTCCCACAGAAGCTTAGAGGTGGGAGGATCAAACACGCCTGGGCAGCCTGTGAGCCTCCCTCATTCCCTGGGCTGCAAAAAATATGTCCTTTGTTGGGGTACGGCATAAAAAACCCAACTCCATCTGCCTCGGGGGCAGACTTCTTCCTCACCCAGCATTACCTCGCTCCACGCTTTGGCAGAGCTCCTCGTTTCACCACCTCCCCAGGACCTGCCAGGCCATAAGGCAGGATTTTCACTTAATTAATTTACCTGTGCCTTCAGGGGAGATTGGCCTTTGCCCAGCCTCAGCATGGCATCCCTTCCTTCAAAGTTCATCCTTAAAAACCAAACACTAATGGAGGGTTTGGAAGGAGATGAGGATCACAAATCAGGGTAAAGAGGAGGCTGCCCCTCTGCAGAAGGGGTGCAGGAGGTGCCCAGCCACGCACCGCAGTTCCCGCAGGCACGGCCACGCGCGAGCACTGCAGGGGAGAGCACGGTTTCTCTGATTTGATTTCTCAAGTTTTTGATTCTCAATTATCAAGTGAAGAGCTGCGAGGGGAGGAGTGGTGAGAGATGTGCCTGGGAAGTTCACAACGCCAAAACATTACTTATCTAACCCTCAGATGTTGACAGCAACCGGTCCGTGAGCTGCTGCTTCTACACTCGTCCTGATCTTGCAGCCAGCCCTCCACAGCTCGTGGGACTCTGCTCTGTGGTTTCTATTTCAACCAGTTGGCGTGCGGTTTCTCTTACTCTGCTGGCTCCAGATTTTAAAAGAAATTTGATATGAGAAGAAAACAATAAATATATTAAGTCTGAAATTGGCTGGCTACTAAAGATCCAGTGAGTGTGCGGGTTGTTTTTCTGTAGGGTTCTGACAACGTAAATAAAGGTTATCGGAAGAGGGGATTTCTCAGGCCGGCGGACCAACCACGCTTGGAGCTTTGCACCCTGCTGCAGATGGTCCATGGTGACTTTTAATACAAATAAAACCCTGTATATTGAGGAAAAAGCAGCATTAAGCAATAGAACAAATGCTCTCTAAATCTAATGCTAAAGTTCTGATCACAGATGAGCTAATTTTCAGTTCTTTGCTTCTGATGCGTAAAAAATAGATTACCTATTAAAAAGACAGCATTAAAGCAGAAGAAAATAAAAGCTAGCAAATCAGAAAGGACCTTGATATTCCCAGCTTAAACATGATTACTTCACTCTATCTATTCTAATGCACTTGAAAGCAGGTTTACTCTCCTCCCCACCCACCGTAATAGGAGCGACTCCTGTAATAGCTCTAAATGTTTTCTAGGGATGTATGAAATCTTCGAACAGAGGTATTTAAAGGTTTAGATATGTTTGAAATACAGCTATTTTTCAATCTTCTAAGCCAGCCAATCCAGGTGCCTGTTAGTCTACAAGTGTCTGCCATCTTTCTCTGATTGTCAGTGGAAATAGACTGATGGATCACTTCCCTGTGTCACTGCTCTAGACTCGTGACAATCAGTGAAATGATTGTGTCTGCCTCTACACATATCTGTAATTGATTGCCTAAACCCTAAGACTCTCTTCCCCAGTTGATATGATGGAACATTGGACTGAAATCACTCTCGATGAGGAGGAGTCAGGACCATTTGTTATTTACTTCTTTCCTTGTGCCTTTCTTCTACCCTGCTTGAATTGTCCCACAAGAACACATTATGGTAATCAGACAGAATGTATGTATAGGAATCAATCAAAAGGAAAGCCGTCACAAGAGTTATGACATTACAAAGTCTGTTTGTAACTTTTGATTTATGGAAGATTTTCTGTTTTATAAATTGAGAGTGAGGCATGTTGGGATGGCTTAACCCTTGAACTCCTTGGTGAAGATAAAAAAGCAGTGGAAAAGGAGAATTAATGCAGAATGGGCAGAGCCAGTCTTCCCTTACTCATAATCACTTGATTATAAAATGAGACTAATGTTATTTTCTTTGTATTTCCAGCTTGTAAATGTTTTTGTATGAAAGAAAGATGCTTTACAGGAAAACAAATAAATATGCATCCTGCCAGAAGACTTTATAATCAAAGCCTATGAGCCTGCTAAGACTATACATATGCTTAATTTTTGTGCTGTGGCATCCAACAGCAGTCCATCCCTGTTCACCAAAACATATGCTTAACTTCAGCTCTGAGCCTTAATCTTATTGAACTCAATGGGTTTTAAGCACACACTTATCTTTAGACTTTAGGAGCTTTGCTAATACTGATGAACTTAAACATCTGCTTCCCGTCACTTTGCTTTTCACCTCTGCATGGTCCCACTGCCTTCAGGTCTGAGACCCAGATCTTAAGCACATGCTTAACTACCCAGACGTGAACAGAAAAGATGTATCAAATCAAGTGCATGCATAAAGGTGTGCAGAGATGGGGCCTAAATGTAAATATAACATATCAAATGAATGTCAAAAGGTGTAGAAAAGATGTATTAAACAGTGTACGTGATTATTTACATCTCAGGAGATGTGTGTGTATGCATGCGTGGCTCTGTGTGTATGAGAAAAATATTTATGTGTATATACTTGCATATACTTCTTTTCTTCCCCAGTCTGCATACCTGCATTACCCTTTTGAAGTTTTAAACATATTTTTTTGTTTTTTAAAAGTGCATTTGGAAACTCTCCACAGCCCCTACCATATCTTTATCTACCACTACCCCTTCCTCTTTCAGGACTTCTGTACACCACCTTGCTTCTAATTGAATACACCACTTTGTTACTCTGATTTAATTTCTGACATGATGCTGTCTGAGCTAAGCAGTTGTTTTTCAGGGGGAAAATTGTTTTTCCGTGACATTTTGCTTGAACACATCCTCATAAAGTAGGCCCTGTTAAATAGCTGCTATGTTCTAGATGGGAATGGATTTCAGCAGGGGATACAACGGCTTCTGAATGCGTGTATACAAAAGTCTAGCTCTCAAGAAATGTGAGAAACTGATGTGCTGGTAAGACTTTGAAAAGCATGTATCTGGTTCAGAAGACTCATCTATTCTCTCTCCCTAAAACTACATTCTACCTTCATGGAAAACGTTATAGAAGTTGCTTTTTGGTTCCTTTGCTTCGTGAAATGTATCCAAAACACTGGAAAATCTAAGACTGGAAATATGAGCTGGATACCCATCATTTTTTATATGGGACATAGTAGCTTTTACCACTTATAATGTTTAGAGGCACATCAGAACAGCAAAATGGACAAAATGGAGAGCAGCCGCTTTACCACTATTTGGAAAGACTTTGTGAAGTCTTTAGGGGGAAACTGGTATACAGAGGTAAATCACCAGACTGAAGTCACATTGCACTAAATTCCAGATATAAATTTGGAGCTGCTTTGTGCGACTTCAGTGGGATTAGAATTTTATTTTCGTTATTTACTGTGGAAACAACGTAGAGCTTTAGTCAAGGACCAGACGCTATTGTGCTGAGAGCTGGATGAAACACAGTACAAAGAGGCTCTTCAAAGAGAATACCAAAACCTGTGGTTTACAGTAGAATGACCAGCTTTAAAAGTCATCCCTAAGAGCAGAATTTAGCTTATCCCACATTCAAAAAGTTGCACAGTTTTCAAATATTTACCTGATAATCTCGCTATGTAATATATTTAGCCATTCTGCTGACAGCTGTACTCATTTTATTGGCTAATGGCTAAAAGAAATCAGGTTTTCTTTTTAATAGCACAGCAGTCCTTCTCCGCCTAATCTCCTTCTTCAGCTTCAAACTGAAAGCTAATCAGATTGCAGATCCCACTGGGCACACTCTGTGTTTTTTTAATACATTAGGAAACCTCTATCACTATCACTGGAAAACTTAAAAAACCATTTAAAAACAAAAAAGAGGAATAAATGAAAATGTTATGAACCTGGAAATGTTAATTAAGTCATTTTCAAAGAAAAGGCTTTTGATTCAGAATAAAATGCCATGTCACTTATTAAGAGTTAACATTTTTCTCTCTAAAAAAAGGTTCAACAAAGAATTCAGAATCATTAAAAAATTTAAGCAATATAAATGGACGCTATGAAGTTCTGCTGTAAACTGTTACAGACAAGCTAAGTATCGAATAAAGGCCTAGTATAATATTTTTATTAATTTCCCTGTGTCAGGATATCACCTTTGATCTTTTATAGGCCTCTTTCACCCTCATGGACAATACAACGGAGAATAATTCAACCTCCTTCTCATCATCATTATTTTTATCCTTCTTAGAGATGCACTTGAACCAAAAATCCAGACCAAATCCTGAAATGTTAACGTTTTCAAAGTCCAAAGCTTGATTTGGATCTAAATTTTACCACTGCCATGAGTTACATATAATGATCCACAACAGTTCTTTGGACCCAAGCCTTGATGAAGATGCGCTTAGGGTCTAGATTTTACTGATTGGTCAATATTTAATATTTAGAAAAAAATAATCTGGTGTTGAAGGTCGATAGACCTTATAAAAGGTACAAAAACGATGACAGGATTTTGCCACCCACCCACTGACAATGGACACAAACCACTAAACTCCAGTTGCTATAGAGCAACGGTTCCCAGCAGCAGATAACTCAAGAAATCTCCACATCTAGGTAGCTGTCCCCTGCCATCGCTTTCTTCCCCATGGACCAAGGGTAGTGATAGCAGTTCTTGCTTGCGGCAGGAACATTCCTGAGCACTACGTCTGACCGACCACAACCCAGTGCCTATACAGTGCCTTTCCTTTTTCTGCCTGCCGGGATGAAAGCTGTGAGGTGCAGGCAAAGCCCCAGACCCTGCAACTGGAGGCAGATCATGAAAAATTAGAGTTGTTACCATAATGGTTCCAGTATTGTGAGGGCTTCTGGAGCCTGAAAAAACAAATGAACAAATCTCATCTCCCTGAAGCACCTTAACAGAGGGTCCTTCTTCTGTTTTCTTTGATTCTCCCCGCCAGTACACACATATACTCTTGTACACCCTTCCCTGGCAGTACGGATCAGAAAGCCACTCGGACAACCAGTGATTCAGCAATCTTGGGCGAAAGTCTCCTGATCAATGATGTGCCACATCCTCATACGAGTCTTGGAAACACTTTGAAAAATGAGCCCCTTGTACAGATACAATATAATAAAATAAAATAAGGGCCAGAATAACAATCATATCAGAATCAGTAAACAAAACTGCAGCATCAGAATAATTTGCTCTGTGAGGGTACGGCATTGTCAGAGTATTAACCAGAGTATTTTCCTCTTCCGTAGCCCTGCACTGCTGTGATCAGGACACTGTTATGACCTACGGAAGAGAGGAGCTGCTCTCTGTGATATTTCATTTTTTTGGTTAGCTTGCGGTAGTAATGAACAAGTCACAGCCAAGTGAATTAATCTCTCTGGCTCTCCAGAAATGAAACTTCATGTACAGCAATTTGGTCTTCATTGCTTTTTCACTGTGCCCTTTCTATAAGATTCTTCATAAAAAAGTAAAATTAAATTAAAACCAGCGGAAAGTGTGTTTTAACCACTCCAAAAATGCTCGTAGATTTTCCATTAGGCACACACATGTTCCAGCAGCATTTAAAATTAGGTGTCTGTGGTAAGCACACTGCACATCATTTAGACTTATCAAAACAGATACTGCATGTTAAATTAAGCTCACCAGCTGGCTATTCAGTACATATTTGGGTCCGATCATGGCCATAGCAAACTTTCATTCATTTATAGTGTGAATTAATCTCAGCATGAAGACATGCCCAGTTAGTGTAACTAGACCAGCAGCAACTCTCAATCAGTTGACCAGATTTGAGACAGTACCAAAAGCCAGAGAGGAAATCTGAAGGCCTGCTGCATGGCAGAAGCCCTTTGGACTTTCACTTCTTATGCCCTACCTATTGCTTGGTATTTCTATAATTTTTTTTTCAATTTCATTTATCATTCTGGTATTTCCTGGAAAATGTAATTGTTCTCCACTCAAGAGCTCATTTAAGCCCCCCACTCACCTATAAGCACGTGAATTACCCCATGCTTGTTAAGCACATACTGAATTCCAGTTGCTTGAATGTTACGTTGATTTAAGCCCTGATAACCACAGAATAGGAAATGTATATTTTAATAGTTAGTTAGATCAATTAACCCTCATTAAACCAGTTGGTGTTTCATCAACATAAACCAAATATAATAAATATCTCCAGAGCCCTACTGTATATTAAGTACATGCCAATTAATTAAAAACGTAGTATTAGCGGTTTACCAATGATGGCATAAATATGTATCTATTACATCACTGTTAATCTCTGTAAATATGTTTTTAATAACCTCATGGTATTTAGTCAGCATACAATAACTGTCTCATTAAGCTTAAATTAAATGCATGGTTAAGCATATTAAAAACACTTAATTTAAAACGTTGCCAACATTCTTCATATTAGGTTTCCGTGTGGCTATGGTTTCTCAGGATTGTAGGTTTCTCAGGATTTCAGCGAAATCGCTGGCCCTGTGACTTCTTCTCAATGTCCATTAAGAATCTGAGTAATTTAATGCTATCATTTTATAAATACTGCTCAATCCATGTAAAAGAGATTAGGTTTTATTTACAGGAAAGAATGCTCATGTGCCAAAGCGGACAGAAACCTTTGAGCAGATAAAATGTTTCTCAAAAAATAAAACAGAGGCTCTAATAAAAAAAAAGGAAAAAAGCCCTCTGTTGGAATAACAATAAAGAGAATGTTGCCGTACATGATTTTTCATTTATGGATAGCTGGAGACATTAATATACTTGCCTATGGCTTGTGCATTACTATTCCCAGCTATGCAGAAAGGCAAGGTGATTTACAGCCCCCGCGCTGTCTCGCTGCCCCAGCTCACCGACTGTCTCTGCCGGCCGCGGGTTGGCTGGTGACGGCTCCGGCGGGAGGGTGCCGGACTGTGCCGCAGCCGCGCGGGCAGCACTACAGGCGGCAGGTATATGTGACCTGGGATTTTTGGGGTTTGTGTACCCAGCAAGCCAATCGCCGGGCAGAGAGAGCAATAGCTGAAGCTTTTACTGCTCTTTAAGTTTCTTCATCGATTCCCTCGGTAACTGATTATATCACAGAAGTTATATAAAAAACACATTAAATGCCAACTAAATCAAGACTTTTCATGACTTTTTTCTAAAGCAATGAAATTCAGGACAAACACTATACTATGCATGGAGATCACCACCTGGAGAACAGAACTCTTCATTTCACACCCTGTCTTTCCAAATGGAACTAGAATGAAGTCGTGTGTTTTATTCATTTTATTATTTCCTGCGCTATTTATATCGGCATTTAGAAAACATATGGTAGAAAATTCAAATTTACAACAATACTCTGCGCTTCTGTATCACCATCCATGTAATGATCTCCAAAGGCTTTATGAATGTGGCTGCGCTTAAGCCTTATATTCTGCACTGGACGGTTCATAATAATATATGTAAGAATGAATAGCACCAGGAACTATTATCAGGGCGACTCTAATAGGTGGGGAAACTGAGGGGCAGGAAAGTTAAAAAACAACATGTTAAAAAAGCTCTGAAGTTCTGCTGCTGTTTCCAACCAACATCAACAGAAGATGCAGCACTCCTCACCTCTGAAAATCAGATCCCGTAAAAGGTTTCCACATAGTTTTGCATGATGTCTGTGAAAAGTGGAGTCTAGAGATTTGGGATTTCTGTGTCTGTGCTTTCCTTATGAGAACATCCTTCATGCCAGCAAAGGTGGATGACTACGGACTGCTCCTGCTGAACAGATCACCACAAATCATCAGGCTGCACGTTTGGCATCTGCTGGACGTTCAGATTGGGTAGTCTTTCCTTATGTTTTTAATAAAATACTTTTGAAGGCATTATGAAATTAGAGGGAGTTATCTTGCTGAATTCTCACCCACAGCCTCTATTTGCTTTTCAGTTGGATGGCTTTGAATTTCCCAATTTTGAAATACTTCACCTTTTTCTTCACTGATAGGGCATAAAATTTCAAACTCTGCTTCCTTGCAACATGCTTCCTGTTCTCAGCTGAGGATACACTGATGTGGTCTGTGAAGTTCATGAAGCTCTGCAGATTCTGAACAGACGTGGACTGATTCATGCTGTATTACAGAAGTCTGAGCAAGCTGAGTTTTCTGTGAGTTTAAGTTTCATCATAAATATCGTGTACACCTCAGTCCAACTTAATCCAGCTTGATATTCTAGTTCTTCTGAGTCGGCTGATTCATTATTCCTTAAAACAGCAAATACACAGTATCTTCAAGCAGGATGACTAAGTCAATGGAATGATGGATGGACAGGCAGACAGCTAGGTAAGAACCACTTGAGATATGGGGCTTCTACTGCAATTCTTATTAGGATCTGTTAATTCTGACAATTTTGAAGTCATTCGGGTAGCACAGATTAAGGTTTAAGTTCAATATTGTAAAGTTTGCCTTCTGCTATTTGCGAAAAAAAATCAGAGAAGAAAGAAGGCAAAAAATCAAGGAAATACAGTCCAAACAGAAATGGGAAATGCTGTAAAAAACAGAAGAGGGAATGAAAAGGAGAATTAAGTTAGGGCAAAAGTTAAGATTTTTATATAGCATCTTGCTTGTAACAACCTGATCACAAATATTTTTAAAATGCTGGGAAAAAATTTTCTCCTAGAAAAAAGTAGCAATAAAATAAAAAAAAGGATCCTCTTTAGAGGGAAAAAAAATGACTTAAATGAAGGACAGAATATTTTTGAATCAAACAAATACCGTGAAACTGAAGAGTAACTGGAACGGTTTGTGGACATTTCTGTGTGCTGAGCTTGCACCTCTTCAGCTCACGTTACAGACACTGCACAGAAATCCCCTTGTCTGTGCCCTTGGAGGCTCCTGACTTCCAGGGAAGCCACTGGTGCCCGGGGAAGGAAGAAGGATGAGGTTCAGTATCGGCTTGCATTTAAGGCAGACAGCAGATAGACTTTGAGCTTGGGATGCTCCCGGCATGGTGCAAGCTTGCGCTTGCCCTTCGCAGCACACGTTACCCTCCCAGAAGGAAGGCGAGTGGCCCATGCCGTCTGCGGCCTTGATTCCCACCCACGCTGAGAGGATGAATCGGAATCAGTGGTTTGTATGCTGTAGCAGCAGATTCGGCAAGTCCCTCTAAAATCCTTCTGCACAGTATGTCTTTCAGTACCTGAAGGGGACATACTCGTTTGCACAAACAGGATCAACTCAACGGTCTGGTGGGGGAAGGAAATGTCAGCAGCGTTCACACTTCCGTATATATTATTTTTGTAAATCTGAGGTGCAAATTGTTTGTAGAATCTCAATTACACCCCTTATAATATTGTCATTTGCAATCAGCTCACTATGAAAACAGGGCTTCCAAAGGGTAAGAAAATCATTTGAACTTGTGATCTACAATAGATTTGAATATTCAGTTAAGGTCACTGGTCAGAGCAGGGGTGACAGCTGTGGTCAATAAATAGGTTCAGTGAGACAAAATCTTTTTGTCTACGTGGGAATAGCCTGAAGAAGAGAGGTTCTCAAGAGGGATCAGAAAGATTAAATTTAGCTGTGTCACCATTTTATTTCCAGGACGCTTAAGGCATGATGGAAGCCTTTGGTGTGGCCACCGCGCCAGTATGCTGAGCCTGCTGACGGTGTCACTCTGGTGCCACCAGGTCAGATGTTCTGCTTCACTGTGAATATGAATCTGATGGAGAGCGATGTCTTGTTTTGGCTTCCTGCTGATTGACTTTTGACAGGCTACAAGAAGACTTGAACAAAGTCAACTATAACAAAAATGGCAAGTGGTTCTAATGTCCTCGATTCCTGGGTTCTCGGTGTGACATCTCTTTAAAGGGCCTGATAATCAGAAAACACTGAGACCTTGGCTTCTGACAGTCAGAGTCCTACATGTCATGGCTGAGCACCCAAAAACAGGGCACCCAGCACTACTAATAATATTTTAACATCATGGCTTTCCTTTCAACATCAGTGAAGAATCGGTCTCCTAATTAACTATAAACCAGAGCACTGCTTGAAATTCACTGGTAAGCATGAGCAGTACTGTTAAGATCACACTTAAGAAGCTAAGGATGATTAACCTTTGCCTAGGTTATAAAATGGCCCATTTAAGAACTGTTGCTACTGAATATATCACCTTGATATCAATTGGATTATTGAGTGAGAAGTTATATGTGATGTTTGGTATGATGATATATGTATGGTTACAAACTGTTTATGAGAAGTGGAAAAGCCAATAAAAGATTAATGCAGATTTAAATAGATTTTTCCTCTTTACCTTCTTTGTTAATTTATGCAAATGTAAGCCAGTTTTCATATACTTTAGAAAGGTGCCACCTTTCTAGTTGTACTAGAGAGATATCCTGACGATGTTATCAATCAAATTACACTGGGGCCCAAGTGGTGACATTTAGTTTATATCTGCATTTCTGCAATGACTTTGTTTTACGGGTTCAGGACAAACTTTCCCAAAAGCTACTGAGACCATGATTTCAGCTGAAATTCAGCTTCCTCCACAGGCATTTATTAAAGACACAATAGTTAATTTGCTGAATCACAGCTACGGTTTCAGCCTTTGAACATCTTCGTTTCAGTGCAATTTGTACAGATAAATATTTACCTGCCATAGGCGTGAGACTTCAGGTAACAGCGTAATTTTAACTTCTGGACTAGAACTGCCATTTCAATGGACTGCGAGCCTAATCCTGACCCTGTCGCTGAGCTGGGGGAACTTGTGCAGCGTGAACTGCACTCCTGTTTCTCCTCACAATCTTTTTCTATCCAGCTTATTTCTTGGAGGGGAACAGCCTCCTACTTTGTGTTTGCCCCTGAGGGGCTGTATTTCATAACAGAACTAATTCCTCCTAGTAAAAACAAAACAGGATAATGATGGTGCTGTGATGCTCGGGTGAGGTTTCCAGTTCTCCCAAAGTTTAGGAAGGCATCTGAAATGGGAGATTTTGGTTCAGAACCATCTCTGCTAATATGTACAGTCTTAAAGCTTTAACAAGACAGTCTTCTTTCAAATTTACAACAGCCTGTGTTTAAAAACCTGACAAAACCAAAATGTGCTCTCCATAAACTATACTGGCACAATTCGTGCAGCTGTAATGTAGGTTGTGTCAGCATTTCCATTATACTGTACACTGCTATTTTTCAGGGGTTTAGATCTTGGCTATAAAAATCCACCTGGGGTTGAGAGTTGGCAAGTTGGAATTTCAGCAGGGGAATGAATTTTTTCAACTAAATTTGAAAAATAAATTCCATTAAAACTGTGAACAGCCCAGAAGAGCAATGTTTGAAGATGCTTCTGTTTCCCACAGTTTCATTAATATTTTTTAAATTTCAACAGTAATTTTTACCACCTGTTTTACAGATCAATAGCTAGATTCATTCTGGCTGGAATTCCATTCACCTCATCGTTTCACATCTAAAACTATTTTGGTCCTATTTTTCTTATATAAATAAACAGTTTTTCATAGTGGCTTTTTTTGGCTTGTCCCTACTTCTGTGCAGAGATGCCCAGAAGGTAAAGAGAGTGAATCCAGTCATGGGACAGGGCGAGCAACACTGCAGACGACTGTATCTATCTTGAGGCTGTGCAGGATGTGACCCAGCCACAGCGAGGTTTGGGGAACGTGGCGAGATGCTCTTTCAGGAAGAGTAACCAGGTTCTGGTTATGGATGGGGAAAGGGCTGGTGGGTCAGTCAGGGAGGGCAGGGAGAGAGGCAGTAAGCAGCAGGCTGAATTCAGCAGGAAGAAGCTTAGAGGAAATCTAACCACCTCCCCGAGCCGGCCCGTGACCCAAATCCCGCACCAGCAGGGCAGAATAATGTCAGGCACTAACCGGCCAGTGGCAAAGACTAAATCCTCAATCCTCGGCCTCCCTGGGGAAGCCTGAAGACATTTCTCCTCCTGTTGTCTTTCCTGGGCTTATTCTGTTTCTAAACAGGTAGCAGTGATCTGCAGGGTCAGCTGCTCTGTGATTTCCTCAATGCTGTCAGTCTCTGGAATTACAATATTTCTCGTATTTCACACTTTTGCACTGTTGTTTGCAGACACAGAAAGTAAAACTGCTCCCCAAAGCCTGTGGTTGTAAGATCCCCCAGTGGATCTGCTAAAATCTGGTTGTCCAGCTCCTGTTACTAACACACAATCACGGCAGACACGCAAAAGCTATTGGCAGCTCTTCTTCTCTGGAAGGAATCGGCTCTGGGTTTGCTGCCATTTGGGTGCCTAACTGCAAGCTTTTGGGGTTCTTGCCATTTTATTTTCCTAGAAGATTTGTGGAAAGTATTCCAAACCAAGAACCGCATAACCATCATGTAATATGTATCATGTAATACCTATTTTTCTTCCACACTGCAAGGCTGACCAGAAGCCTAAAATTATAAAACAAGGAACAGAAAATATAGATGAAGAAAACTCTCAAATTTACTGATACTTTCAGGCAACATAATACCCAGCTTGTGTTATATTTTTTTTTCCACTGATGATCCTTAGAGATTGTGAAACTGCCATAACTACAAGTATGGGGCAGTAGCTCCTGCTTTCAGTTCCAAGGGACTGGTTAAGATGAAAGGGATTAGAAACACTAAAATCAAGGTTCACAAATAACGAGCTATTAATTTTCATTATGAGCCTTTTCTATTTTAATGATACCCCTATTCCTCAGTGCTTGATCAGAGATGTATGGAGGGAAATGCAATGTAAATACGTAGAATAAAGTTGTCCCTTTTGATAACAAAGGCCACATGTTTCATGTCCAATTGCACCTAGTGACTATTCATAAATTAGTAATTTTGAAAATATTCCTCTATTCATAGTGTAATATCCAAACAGCCTCTTGGCAGAGCCGTGGTCTTGATGACTTACTACGTTTCTAATTCCCACTCTTCAATTTTAGAACAACTAACATACTACAGTTTCTACCTTCCATTAGATTAATATTTGTGCTTGATTTTGGAACTACCAGCATTAGGATATTTCATTTAGATGAAGGATCTAAATCTATTTTTCCCTTCAGCAGACTTCAATAACTCCTACCAGTGCTGCAGGTGTGGAAGTGAAGGATTACTCTGTGGAACTTCTGCTGCCGAGGTCTCCACTGAGCCCCGGCACAATTAAGTACGCTGTGCAAGGTCAGGATTTCGTCTTAAAGGCTGGAAGAGACGAGTCAGCAGAAACTCTTCCAGACCGTGATAGCTGGCCGTGGAGAACGGCAAGTGAAGTGCTCAGAATAATGAGTTCCTCAAACCCCGTGATAGTTTATGTCTGATTCATCAGATAGTCAAAATGCAGATCCACAGCCAAGGAACACATTTTTTTTGGAAGGGATCTACTTATAACCAGAGAAAGAATTAGTCTCCTGTGTGGCCACAGACCTTTGGCGAGCATCCTCGGGCTGCCCTCAGAACATGGCAACCTCTTTGGGGCTTGAGTTTATTTAATTTCTTCCCAATTCATAGGCTTAGGTTTGCTTGTACTTCTGTTCAGTAGGCTCTTTTGTCCCTCAGTTGTCACTCTCGATTTATACAAAGAAGTACTTCAAAGCTGGCCTAAGTAGGAATTAACCCCATTCTTAGCCTGCTCTCCTAGCCATACCATTTACTCCCACCTGGCCTTTTAAGAATACACACCACTTGTAATCAAATGAAATCTACTCCTGTGGTGCCTTAAGATGTGCCCATCTTTTACCTTGAATTTCTAAATAAGACCACAAACTATGTAAATGAACAATCTTCCTTTCTCTCCAGGCTGCTGTCTATATAGATTTTCAAGCGCCATAGCTATATTCCATACAGCTGCATCTCCGTTCACTTGGAACGGATGGAAAAACCTTTTCGATTAATGGATTTCACTATGTTGGAGACTTACAGTGTAATAAACATGCATTTCTGTTACTATAACAAAGTGTAAGCCAGAATTTACATAGAAGGGTGGTGGAAAAGCATTTAGATGATGGGAGAGGAGAAAGTTGGGCTGGACAGAATGGCAGTGGGGTATGAAAGCAATAAATAGAGAGCAGGGAAAGGACAGGTAACATGGGCAGGTTATTACTGATAAAAGGGGGAGGCAGCAGAGGAGAAATGAACTGGAGTTTTTACTGGAACCCAACTTTCCCAAAGTATCTTTATACACAGGGCTGGACTGCAGATTCTTCCTATATTTCAGAAGGGAGAGTTAAGAAGATGCTGTAGGAAATAAATCCAGGCAAGAAATGGGTAGAAAAGGTCTGCATAGAGAGCTGGAAGCCAGCTCAACTGGCTGGAGCGAGAAAGCAAAGGAGGAAAATAAGGCAGGCGTGCAAAGGCAGAGCTCAATGGGACTGATCTCACCTGAAGCTGCTCCCGCAACCTTGTGTTTATAACCAGGACAATGTCAGGAATCCCCTGCTATTTGTAACATTCAGGATAATTCAGTACCTTCTCGCTGTCCCACTCCCCCGAGACCAACACATTAATGGGGTCACAATGGTAACAGGCCCCTTTGCCATAACAACCCGTTTTACACAGAGGGACTCTTGCCTGAAAGCATGTCATTGCCGTTAGTAAAGCTTTGTAGAAACGGACAACAGCGACTTCTGATGCCATAGCAACCCATGCAAGAGCAGGTAAGGTGGGCTACACTAGTTGAAAGGTGCCAGAGAGCTATTAGGAAAGTCATAGCCTTGCAAACAGCCCCTCCTTCTCACAACAGCAGGTGGCAAGAGGTCATGGTAAAATGCTCCCCTTGCCCTCAGAGTACCTAAGGGGAGGAGAAGTAAAGATCTCAGAGCTGATCTTGCAGACGACAACAGTTTCAGCAATGGTTTGGTTCCTGGACCTCACTTCCCAGACAGGAGATGAAAAGCAGCAGGCACCAGGCAGTGCTTGGAGCCAACCCTGCTGATCCTGGGAGAGAAAGTGCAAACTGCTCAGCACCACATCTGGATGTGACACTTCACATGTTCATTGGTCCTCACCTGAAAAAAAAGCTAACCCAAAAAGCTCCGAGAGAGCCAGCCAACTTTAGTAAGTTTTAGAGGTTCTCCTTCAGGCTAAATAACATCTGAATGAAGGGAAGCAATACTAACAGCTAGGCACTTCTGCAAAGGATGTATCTTCTAAAGCAAAAAAGCAATTATTATAGCCAACTGAGTATTTGAAAATAAGTAACTTACCATCTTGCACCATTTTTCTGTTCATATGTTGCTCGTCAATGTAACATGTGTGTACACATAAATGTAATCATTACTCCTAATTTCTATCACTCATTGCCAGCTAATCACTCCTGGACAGCAGATCTCTTCTGTACAGTTGTAATGTATCAGTTGGTGGTGTATTACTCGTGCTGCTTGTGTTTGGCAGCTGGTGGTGTTTCTGCTGATCGGATGGCTGATATGATTGACTAACATGATGGCACTGGTTACAAATTTTACAGGATAGACTTCCTGAACAGTGTGCTAGGTGAATTTTAAGGCTAAAAGTTTGGTTTGGGGTAGCTGATAAGCTAAGGGGGCCAAAAGATCTTCAGCGTTTGCAAAATGCCTGGGGAACACGTATGAATCAAAATTCTGTGTTTGGTGTGATATGGGAAAGGAAGCGCACGGGATAAAGCTGCATCTTGGTTACCAGCCTTTGCCACGCCACAGCCTTCACTATCGCAAAGGAAGCTCATTTGGAAAGAAAACAGAAAGCCTAAGCACTGTGCTACAACTGGCTGTCAGTGGGTTTCATTCTGTGGTCATGTGCTGACTCATAGCTACCAGAATATAAAAAGCACCTCCAAAGGGCACTACTGGCATTTCGAGGCTATTCAAAACATCTGTAAAGTGACTGCTCCTCTCATGTCGCTAGCGTAGGTCAGCCACTGCTCTGCTGCATTCATTGCACTTACACTGGTCTAGCCATCACTGAGAGATCAAGATCTGCTGACAGCACACCTTCGAGATCTTCACCGCTACTAGCAGAGCTTTAAGATGTCACTTCATTCTCCTTGTTCCTATTTTTTCCTTTTTTAAGGTATTTCACATAAAGTAAAAAAAATGTTAGCCAACACTATGTGGAAGAGCCTCAGTGCTTTTTCCACCCTGCTGCTGAAAGGGATTCAACATGCGGATTACAGGCCCAGATTAGAGGCTGAATTTCCCCAAATTTCCCAGCAGGTGCTCCTATGCTGGGTTGCAGCCTCTCCGATTTCCAACAGCTATTTCGTACTACCTCCGGCTCTTTCCTCCCGCATGGGAATACAGCCTGGTTTCCATGTTTCTCTCCTAAGAAGTATTCATTTTAAAGGAGACTTGGGCAGCTTGATGTTAGGCTGGGAACACTGGTCAGAAATTGCTGCTCAAGGATGCCTGCTATTTTATAGCATTTTCTTTCCCCCTGTAACACAACTGGATGTTTGAGCCAGCGGCGGGAAAGACCATCATCCACCACATTTGTCACCAAGCTTGATAGATAGTATTCCCAAGCCAATGCCATAAATGCTGTTTGGAAATTGCAAAGCCAGGCTGCTGCCGCTGCTGGTCTGGCCAAAAAGAATTAATTTATAATCATGAATATAAATTTCATAGATAGTATTATTGTCATTCTGCTTTTGAGTTATAAGACATATGGGGAGTGGCTTGCGGAGCAGAAGCAGTGTCACCATAATTCAGTGTAATTCCGTTGACAATCGTTCTACCACGCAGATATAAATCAATCAATTATTTCCTACATTAAAGGGACAGACCTCACCTCTCAGAAGTTGGGGGAGAAGAAGGGGGGTCCAGGTGTTACTGGGCATGCTGACTAAGGCTGGTTTTATTGCAGATATCAGCCCCACTTCATGAATGTATTTCCACTGTACTCTGATCAACTCAATGATGCTTTCCCATGTGGCTACAAGCACGTTTTTCAAAAAAATCACACATCATTCGTGCAGGTCCGTCTTCCATCTCTGCTGCCCTCTGCTACACATTAAGTTACTGGACTTTCTAAACGAATGATAGTTGACAAACTACAGTAAACTTACTGTCCTGACTGAAATGACATTAATTCAACTGGAGCCCAATATATGCAAAAGTCTCTCTGAAATGCCATGAATTAGGGAGCAGATCTTTTCTATTAATGTGCCTTAGTCCCTTCCAAAGGCTACCGGCCTCAGGGAAAAATAAAAGACAGTAGAGCCTCAGTGCCACTGAGCAAGCATGTAATGGCTTTGCGAGCACACTGCTGGGAAGAAGAATGCAGGACTCTCAGGAAGTAATAGCTTGCGCTGGGAGGAAGAGCCTCTGCAACCAATGCAAAGGCATTTTGGAAAGCAGAGAGTTATATAGTTAAGCAACCTATTGTTCACCATAATGAAAAACCATGACTATTCATGAGTGTGTTACAGTGTGTAGTTTGCCAATTACCCAATCAAGCGACATGCTCATTCAGCCATGAGTGAGGGCAGTACCCATAATATTTTATTGCTATTAAACCTCAACTTTGCATGTTTTTATATAGACTATAGGGTGTTTAATAGCCATGCAAAGCTATGACTTTCTTGCATACATTACAGATGGGCATAAGAGGATAAATCCTACTGCAAGCTGCCCATGCTAACCCTTCCTTTGTAATTGAAAATATGGAGCTGTGCAACATTGTGTCACTTGGAGTTGTTTGAATGGGTCACGTACGCAAGATCTCATCCGTTTTGTGAAAATGTTAAAAAGCTCTGCAGGAAGTAGTGTCACAGAGTCGACCACAGGAATGGAACATTTGGGTTGAAATAAAGATGTCATTTTTTAAAAGTCAGGAAGGAAAATGATGGTTTTAAATGTCCAGAAAAATAAACAGTAATCCAATATGGTAAAAGAGAATGAGATGTTTTTGGCAGAAGGAGATTTAAATACATTCCCATAGTTTAGTGCCATCCATTCCATTTTATAATTGCAGGGAATAATATTTCAGGTACTAATATCCTCAGAGACAGGGTCAAGCTATGAAAGCTGCTTTCACTCTGAATCAGAACCAGGGAGATGTTGGTGTGTTCTGACCTACCCTCCTGGCTCAGCTGTGTGTGAGAAGAGGACGTATTTCCAGTCTGAACCTGGAATCAAGTAACTTTGAAGCTTGGGATTGTTACAGTGTGAGGTTCTGCTTTGTGTCCTCTCCAGTTCATACATTCACGGTTAGTTCACCAGTAGCCTTACACATGAAGTTGAAATGCTAACTGTTTGTTTATACTCTGGTATTTATACTCAGGCATAAGCATGCATGTTTACATTTGTTCATTACTTCTGCTTCTATGAAACATCTGTGGTTTGAGGTCTGCCTTCCTCTTCAAGTATGAGGACTACCATACTTGACTTTCCTGTAATGCCAGGTTTTTCCTGCTCCTTCACAGAGAGGAACCACTCAATGGTGTCAACTATTTTTTTACTTTGATAAAAATGTATTGAGAGCCAAGATCATCTCTTAACAGTTCACATTTCTATTTAATAACCTGCTGCAATGTGAAAAGATACAACCATCATATTGCAGTTCCAAGAAGTATTATGCACTGCCATCCTATCTATTGATGCACATCAGACACGTCCATGTTATTCCATATTCTGTCCATTCCAAAGAAAGGCTAAAGGAGGCAGAGGGTGCAGATCTTGTTAGGTACAGCCTCTGACACTATCACTATCAATTGTCTTTTGCTAGCACTGATCATCACCTCAATTATCTGGTGTCCAGCCTACCTGATAGGTTTTTGCAAACTATAACTCTTCTGTCGATGAACATGGAATAATGACAGCTAGGGGCAGATGGACAGAATACAAAAGAGATAAACCTAAAAGTATTATACACATATACACACACACATGCAAACATCCGCCTGTGTCTCTAAATTAATCAAAAGCTGCAACAATTCAGCACATCCCGTTGTTCTCTTAAGATGCAACATTAGAGTACACAAACCAGAAAGAACTGCATTAAAAATGCCCTGAATGGTTCTTTTCCTTTTCCTCTCTCTTATTTCATTCTCAGGCTTGTTAAATGTACAAAAGGTCTTGGAATACAGTAGCATACAGTACCTAAAAACACACCCGGTAAATAATGTTTGGCAACTCATTCAGAAACCGTTATTGTATGTTTAAATAACAGGAAAAGAAAACTGGTTTTGTAAAAGTATGTTTGGCATGATTTTAATTTAAAGGATTTTTTTTTTAATAATTTCAATACCCCAAGCTTGAACCAAGGACTGAAAAAATCAAACAAGAACTTGTAGATAGCACGCTGCCATTGTAGCTGTAAATTTTTACCCATGCAATATTTCCCACAACATGAGAAAATGGATTTTAGTGCAATATTAATTGAAGTTTTGCCAGTATAAGGTTCATGAGGTTAATTTGAAAAGAATACATCACCAATATATTTATAGCATTTAAATAAATTAGGATTACACTTCACACATCAATAACAGCTGTTAAATAATATTTTTATTCTATGTAAATTCTCTCCATTCATCTCTGTTGTATAATAAATGACCATAATTATGGTGCTTCATTGGTAGGAAGGTCATTGGTAATCTTGTAATTTCTCATTGGTGTAAAAAGAGAAAACAGAACTGTTTGTGATGAATGTATTCAACCTTTTGCATACTTTGGTGCTTGGGACTATGCATTAAAATGCAGCAAGAAATTAAGTTCTTCACTTACACGGCATTTTTAATCTAGTGCTGTTGATTTGTTATAACTAAGGCATTTACAATGCCTTCTCAGGGGACTTTTTCCTGTATATTTTGTATTTCTTCCTTAGAAACTAATAAGGTTCAAACATTCACAAAATTCCCCCCCCTTCCAAAAAGCCCCACCAGACCCAGAAATCACAAACTCAGAACGACCAGAAGCTCCAGTCTTTTCTTTTTCACTTGCAGCCCATATATTTTACATTACTGAAAAATAATCAAATCAATGTCTCAAAATAAAGTTGTAAAGAATGCGTGAATAAAAGTGAGAAAACAGACTATTTTCTAGTCATCTCTGAATTGAGATTACTGAGGTAGACTTGTAGATTGAGATTTTTTTTCCTAGTTCTGTTTTAGTTTTATACAGAGATTTGCTTCTTACTTTCCAAAAGGGAGGAATCCCAGTGTTTCTTAGAGGACTCAGTATATATTTAGGAAGACACATTTCCCTGCTCTAAAACAGCTAATATGATTCCTGTAAGAAAATCTTCTGTATAACTTATTAAAATATACAATATATTGTCGAATTCAAGTACAAACTTTTATAGTTCTCACTGTATAAACACACATTCTGTTTTCTAGTGGAATACACAGTGATTGTACGGCCTTTAAATATGGGAAATGAAGATGGTATATTGATTCCTAATTAATAGAGAGAAAAATGTTAGAAGGAACAGCGCCCTATACCTGGAGTATCATTGCAAACACTGATGCTGGAAAGGTCCTCAGAAGCGGGGATTCATGCAAAGAGAATGCTTTTTAATGAAGCTTGATTTAATCCCATTATTCTAATAAAGTGTAATCAATTGACGCAGAAAATCTGAAGGTCTAGTTCAGCGGCTGATTAGAGTTTGGGTGTTTTTAAGACAGTGGATACAATGAAAGAGAAGTAAGTTAATAAGCTTTTGGTCCGCTAATCCACACTTCCTGGAGTGAGTTTGAGTTTTGAAGGAGGGCAATTTGGAAGCTGTCTTAGCATAAATCTAAAGGAAGTCTGTGGCTGTCTAGGGGGAACAAGCCCCTCAGCATTCACCAAGACACGCTTCAAGGAGATTCTACTCTTAATCCAATTTACTCAGCCGAATAAGTCCCACTGCTTCAGCTTGCCAACAAATTAAAATCCAGCTTCATAAAAACACCTTGAATTTGGAAGGTATTGGCTGGCCTGCTAGACTTGAAACTTCATTTATTCTGGCTAACTTCTCAATTATCTTCCCAGCAGTGGAGATGTGTAAAAGTGCAAAAATCAATAAGATTCTATTCCCTTTCTATTGGAAAGGGAAAAATTAATGAGATAGGACACTCTCTTAATCAGAAATAAATGTTTTAATTCAGATAATGACATAGTTTTCCCTCGCTGAAGGATGACAAATGCTGGGCTGCACCCCCAGCAGAAGCAGTTTCAATTTTATTGTAAATATAAAAGGTATTGATCGGTGAGATGCACAAACCCTATTGCTTACAAAAGCCATTCAGGGGGACTGGGAAAACTATTAAGCACTGGGTCAGAAATCAATAAACAACACTGAAATGTAGCAGAGGTCGCCCTAAGGCTTCGTGGCATCTTAGAAAGCCAAGTGGCAGAAATAGTGACAGAAATGTCTCTTGTGGAGCAATGTTAGGGATGAAGGGGTCATGCGTTTAATCTCTTCGGAGCTTTGACAGGTCTGTGGAACAGAACTAATGTAGTCTTTCCTCGCTCCCTTTGATTTAAATACATGCTGATTCATCCGACAGCTGAGTGCAATGATTGTTTTGGGTCGTGCAAATATATTGGCTCAGAAAATATTGTAGGAGTATTTTGGTCCTGCTCTGCTTATGTAAACGGGATTTTAATTTGAGCTTTGTTTGTCCTCTTTAGAAAAATGCGAGTACAAAAGCACAAACAAAGAAGTCTCCGAAATCAGGATCTTCCAGCATGCAATTTTAAAGACAAATTTTAAGATAACATTTAAAGAGGTAAGATGTAGAGGCAAAAATAAAAAAACCCAAGCATTTTTGCACCATAAAAGTTCTCCAATACGACATTATTTGGAACAGTATAATGAACAGCTTATTTTTTCCTTTCTGCTTAAAAGATGCTTTCATTATAAAAGGTTACTTCTTCTGCCAAAAATCACTTACCATCACTGAACAAATCACAATCACCCCAAGTACTTGCTCTCTGGTGGTCTTTAGTTTCAAAGTGCCATATCTGATCCCAACCTGAATCTCTTAAAATACACTGAGGACCACTTTTAGCATGCACAGCTACTGCTCTGTAAATACACAGCAGAAACCACCTAGAAGGAAGAGAAACACCAGCAAAAGCAGTGTCTGTTCACCAAGGTGAGAGCTGATTTTTCGCAGAAGACATTGATTTGAAAGGCTTAAAGCAGAGTATTGAAACTTTTAACAACATCATTCCAGAAGCAGAGTCGGAGCCAAAAAAAAATAAAAACGAGTGACTGTACCTTCTGCTCCGGGAAATGCAGCTTCCCCCTTGACATGGATATGATTATAAGATTGGTTAGGGTCAGGTTACCCATCAGTAGGTGAAGTGTTCAGGTGCTGAGGATTTCAGTTTCATCTCACCTCAGATATTATGTCAGGTCCATGTCATTTTCATCACGGGGAATGATTTGAGGGCTTGCTGTGTCCCCTGTTATTGCGGTCACTTGACCTCAGATGTAACTTCTGTTTAATACCAGCATTTTAACAAAGCCTAGGAGTAGCACACACACAGTGAGCCACCACTTGACCTTTCCCTGCCTGGAAGACGCCAATTGGCTCTGGCCTTGGGTTCCGCTGCCCCCTCCATTTGCAACAAATGAATGTTAAGGCCTCAATGAATTGGCTCACATCTGAAGTTATATTTTTTCATTGCCACAAGCGGTTTAAAATTGAATCCCCTTTTTATATTTTGTCCTGAAGTAATGGTGTTTTTCCTGTTGCATTTGGTTTGGGAGCATAGAAATGGGTCTGTTCTTAAAAACAATATTCAGCTCCGCCATGTGCTAATTTTAAGTACATGGTATAAAGGCAGGACATCTAAAGAGCAAAGTGCCTTTGCTCTATAGAAAGGATCACTTCATGTTTCTTAATGAAACTGTTTCCTCTTCTTTATTAAGCATGCCTGACTAAATCTGGAAAGTAAGTAGAAAAAACTCTTTAAAACCATTAAGAAGTATCTGTTACTTTTAGTCACAGTATAGCAGGTTAGTAACACAATTCCCCCACCCATGCAAATATGTTGTTATCACTCAGAAATTCACTAATCACAGCTCATGTCATATAAATACATTACTAGAGTGGCTTCCTGAGATGTGGCCAGTTTAAGTGAGCAACACAGGCTTTTTCATTCATTCATTATTATTCTGAACGTGATCACTGCTCAAGCTAACAGCCGTTCTGGGGATGCCCCTCAGAGCTCCTTCTTTTTTAAGTGCTCCTTCCCATGCTGGACAAGCCACTGTGGTCGACATCTAGGTGCTATTAAAAGGCTGATCTGCTTTACCAGGATTTTTCCATGCCTGCTTGGTTACAAGAGTGAAGTAAATGTTTATGAATGAGGAGACACAGGGAGAGCAGAAGCAGTTTTGTTAATATGGTGCCAATTAGTAAAATCTGGCTGAGATTAGTAGCCTGATATTCAAAGGTACGATACTTAGGATCCTTTGAAAATCAGGTGTCTGAACATGGATTTAGAAGCAGTGGTAGCCTATGTCTGCACTACCACGCCATGACCCCAAAGGAGCAGACCTGGAGTGCAGCAGTGGCACCCGTGTTTCTGGTGGGGCTGTTCGGGGCTTGCTCTGGCCCCATAGCAGCCAGCGCATTCCTGGAGTGCAGCTTTCAGCTAGGGTTTCATCCAGAAGGAAACCAGCTGCAAACTCCAAGACCGATCTGCAGTGTAAACCAAGCTGCCATAGGTGAAGGAAGCTTCAAAAGTGCATTCCTGATGCAAAATTAAATGCTAATATAGGTGCAGCCTCACGCTACTTTGCCAGCAAGCCAACATGCAGGGACCAAGGACTCCAAGGACGTTCAGCTCTAGACTTCTCTACTCATATTACTGGTAAGAAGTCCCTAAAACAGTATATGCTGAGGCAGTGAGGGGTTTTTTGATGACACAGATACCACTACACAGGGAAGATCACCAGGCCTGTACAAGCCACCCCAGAGAGCCTATTTTCCAGCACTCCTCACTAACCGGGAACAAATTCAAACATGTGAGATGATAGGCCCATAACAAATGTTCTCATCTCTGTTACCTTCCTAAAAAGTACTGAATTAAATTAAAGTAATTATCTTTAAAATTAAAACACAAAATGCAGTACGCTGTCTTCTGAAAGGAAGGCATAAGATAGCACAATCAGTCATTCAGTTCAGCAAGCAGTCTGGCCTCCCTCTCTTTACCCTAATGAGTACTCTGGGTCTCTCCATAATCCATCTTCATATCCCTATTATGCCAGGCCCACCAAGCTCTCATATATGAAACTCTTAAAAATAATGGCTTAAAAATATGGCAGTTCTAGCAGGACAAAAGCATACTTTCCAAAAATTCAGATTTCCAAGCATCTGCTTGGCTCCAGATGCTGAGGTTTTCAAAAACACTCTAAAAGTTGCATGACCAAGACAAAACCATGAAGGCCGGAAGTGCTGCAGTTGCTAATCCTGCTTGGAAGATTTCTGGGCTGGAAGCGTTTAGCGTAACACATACCTTATTTCCTTGGGCGGACTTTTAATGAAAATTGCCGGTAATAGGGAAAGATAGACTGACAATGACTCATGGCCATTACTAAGATCCTTCAAAAGGCATTGGAAAATACCACATTTTCAGGAAACATTTATAATATTGACAGTTTTTCATTAAGCGTACTATACTGTTTGTTTTTAAGTGATCATCTTATTAAAGCAATCTTTTATGCAAAAAAAAGTGACTGGGATAATTTCTTCCATTATTCACACAGTTGGGTTTAACCTGAGTCAAAAAGAGAAGGCAGGGCAAAAGGGCTAAACATCTCCCACCTGACACTGTCTGGTGAACACCGTCACCCGTGTCCCAAGATAAGAGCAGGTTCTGCGTGGTCCCTCAGCAACATCAGCCTGGCCTCCTTCTACCTGAAGTGTGCCAACTAGCTCACCTCATCCTTCAACTCTTCTTTAATTCTAAATATTTGGCTACAGCCTATCTTTCCAGTATGGCTTGTTCAGTAAACCTGTGGGTTTCTACCTGGGACAGCTATGCAAATGCTCTTTTCCCAAAGGACTAACAAAGAGTCACTACCAGAGGCAGAAATTCTGCGAAGAAATGAGGTGCTGTCTTGTCCGTCTGACATGGGCCAACCACCAGTGTGAACAGTCCCTTCTCTCTGTAACCAATATGTGACCACACAGCTCCTTCCAGCAAGAGCAGTTTTGCCTGCATACCGCAAAAATCAGTTCATTAAAGGTTCAGCGTAGGAAACTTGGAATATAGTACACCATTAGAGGTGAGCTTGATAATTCCTGCCCCATACATTTTCTTTGCTTTTTAGCTTATCCAGTATGGGAGGAAGCTCTGAAGACCTCATTTTCGTGGCATAAAGGGCAGCTGAACATTTCCTCTTCAGGTGTGTCATGTACAACCCACTGCACACTGTAATTGCCCAGAGAGGAGCCTGGGGAAGGGTTTGGGGCAGAAAGAGTGAGCAAAATTTTCTTGTTATACCAAGTTGGAGAGAAGTCAAACCTGACACTATGTGTCTCCTGCTCCTCCTTTTGGGCCTTTGTGTTTCAGACGGGGACCCAAAGACTGGGACTTTCTCCTACTAAATAAAATCCTGATCGATGCATTTAATAGCTATCCTACGTACAAATATTTCTTCAGATTTATTTAATAGAGAAACCAACTGGAGATTATTATTTTGCTATCCTTATCTTTTATAGAACAGAAAACACTTAAATCAATAGCCATTAATTAGAATAACTTGGCGGGGGGAGCGTGTGTAGAACAATACAGGGCATTCAATAGGCTCCTGCTAAACTGAAGGTCCAAACAACTATTTCCATGCAAGACAGGAAAGCCAGGTTTTACAGAAGAAATGATACCCGATAGTTCCCTGAAAAGACCTTAAGAAAATGTGCAGCTTTGACTACAGACATATGCCCCTTCATGGCGGTGTTCTCATGCTTCACCCAGCCCACATTTGTCACCCTGAAGTCCAACCTTATTTACAGCACTAGTGATAAAATTTTCTTTAAATTTAATGAGATTAAATATGCCCTTCTCTCACATTAAATGAGAAATTTTAACAGTGCATTCTGGAAGAAGGACAAATTTAAGCATGAGCTTAGACTTAAAAAATTTGCTGAATTAGCACTTAAATCTTTAGTCTTCTTTTAGGCTTTAAGGGCTGTACTCTGACGGTGCAACGGTTTCACTGAAGAAAACCCAATCATCAGTAGTTTAAGCAGCATCATAAGCAGGACTGTGGATTAGTTACAGTTTATAGTCCCTGGTCTCTTCTTCCACACTTTTTCATTTTGCTACCCTTCAAATTAGAGAATACCACTCGTTCAAAGAGCCATTTATACTTATTATCTTTTCCATAAACATTGCCAATTATTTAACTTTGAAAAGGTAACAGTTATAAAGCACTTACTGATATCTTTAAGGTTTCAAAATGCAACTTAACTCCTGATTTTGATTCACTCTAATAAATCAGCTGTATTTCATCCGCACGTGTAATGCAGCCTCTGCTGTGCTGTAACACGGCAGCTGCGTAGCAGCACTGAGAACAGCCACTTAGCAAAGTGAAGAACACTGCTGAGCTGACCTGTGAGGTGGGAGACAACACTGGGTGGGACATTCAGGTAATGTAATACCTTCCTAGTACAACCATTTGTGGTCTGGATCTTTATTTTCTTGGCTGGAATTTACTGGATCCAGTCCTCTGAGTATTTCTGCTCGGTAGTGGGGATGTGCTGGGGGCGAAGGGAGAGTGGCTGCAGTGCTGCTGAGCTGGCGGGAAGCCCGTTTCAGAGTCCCCAGTTCAGGCAGAATTGGAGCGATGGCCACTACCTCTCGGATATGTCGCCGCTCCTGTACTGCAGCAAAGCACACGGCTCTCTGCCTCGTTCATCTGCTGCACCCCAGCACTCTGCAGTGCTTTTGGTTTAATAATAGCAACAGAAACTTCTTGCCAGCTCCATAGTACCGCTCCTGGTAACACTTAGAATATTCTCTGATTTCAGGACTGGCCCAGGTCAGACCCATTTACTCTTATTTTTAAGAACTGACATTACCAATGGCAACCTAAAGCACAGAAATTGTAGGTCATATGGATTTTAAGTGGTGCCATCCCTTAACAAAAAATCCCCATTTTATTAATTTATATTGGAGAAGTTAAAGGCAGGGGTCAAACATCTTAAAGGATAATGCTGTGCTGTATGCCAAATGGACCAACCCAAGCCTAACAACGTCTGCAAATGGGAGCCTTTCTTTCTAAAAAAGAAGCTACAATGAACACGTGGTTTGAGGTGTCCTTGACATTTATAATTTACAAGAGGATGATTATTAGCAACAATATCTACACTCACTTTAAGACTGAAATAGTAAATGGCACTTTATGCTATCCCCACCTGGATGTGATGCCAGCAGACATCTCAGAAATTGCAAGAATTTTGGAGATAAAATAACCTACAACTCCATATTCAGCTTGACCCTGCTCTGTTGGGACATGGCAAGCCCCCAAAAAGGCAATACGTCTTTTCTAAAATAAATGGGTTTCTGGTACTGTGAATGTGCCCATTAATTTCAAATGAGATGTTGTGTACATAAAGTTTCTGGAGTTCTAGGATAATATTGCCCTCCTTATATACAGTGCAGAGAGAGAGATGAGATAGAAAAAGGATTTTCCACACTATCCAATTGAAGGCAATTGCAGCAACATGTGGAACATAAATAGAATAGTTTGGAAATGTGTTTTCCCCGTGTAGAAAGTTACTAATGGAAAAAAAAAAAGTTAATTTCTACTGTTTGTCCTGAAAATATGTTGAGATAAAGGTTTAGAATGGTTCCCTGTGTTCTGAAATCAGATGAGAATTAATGATTCCATTATTTGTTTTCTTCTCCCCCTTGATAAGGAAAAGAACATTGTGCTTTGAAACAGATTAATTCTTTTGAAGCAAGTATCCTGGAACATGGAAGATGGACGCAGAGAAAAAGATCATCTAAAGCTTTGCTTCCACTTTTTCTCCAAAAGGACATACACCAGAACTTTTCCCCACAGTAAATAGGTTCCAGCAGAAAATATCAAATGAGCTGTTTCCAGTGCTCATGTACCCCAGTCATGCCTGTGGCACTATAAAAATGTGAACAGTCACTTTATATATGTTTGCTGAGTATAGAAGTTTTGAAGTATAGAAGTATAGAAGAAGCTGCGCATAGAAGTTTGGGTGGCCTCTATACGAGGTCCTTGTCCTGCCAGCCCTACTCGCAGGTGTAGCACTTCTTCCTACTGAGATCAGTGCTCACTCAGGTCAGAATTACAGCCGGCAGGATCCAGCCTTTTATTTTTGCTCTTGCCTCCTGGGTCTTCATTGTCCTCCCTGAGCCTGAATCTGCAATCCCAAACTCCTTCATCAGGATGCTGCTAAAAACCTGTGGTGTACCACTAAAGAGACTGACCTGAAATCTTTTCTATCGCTAATTTCTTTTAACGAACACATTTTGAAGTTTTGATTTTTTTGCTGGGAAATGTCCAGGACTTGGAAAAAAACAAACAAACAAACAAACCATCCATGGCTGTGTATGGAGCGGACAATCACACTTCCCTTGGATCTCAACCCATCCGCAAAGCCTAGCTGGAGCGAAGAGCGGCCCGTCAGCTGGGGGGGCAGGCGGCGGCGGGGGCTGCCCCGCTGCTGGCCCGGCGCTCCGCCGGCAGGAGGCACCGCGGGAGCGGCAGCGGGAGCGGGAGCGGCAGCGCG